>NC_092373.1:81040375-81045375 GCF_030028105.1 Mobula birostris | reverse complement strand
AGAGGGAGGGAGGGAGGGAGGGGGAGAGGGAGGGAGGGAGGGAGGGGGTGAGGGAGGGAGGGAGGGAGGGGGAGAGGGAGGGAGGGAGGGAGGGGGAGAGGGAGGGAGGGAGGGAGGGGGAGAGGGAGGGAGGGAGGGGAGGGGGAGAGGGAGGGAGGGAGGGAGGGGGAGAGGGAGGGAGGGAGGGAGGGAGGGAGAGGGAGGGAGAGAGGGGGGAGGGAGGGGGGAGGGAGGGGGTGAGGGGGGAGGGAGGGGGAGAGGGGGAGGGAGGGGGAGAGGGGGGGAGGGAGGGGGAGAGGGGGGGAGGGAGGGGGAGAGGGGGAGAGGGGGGGGGAGGGAGAGGGAGGGAGGGAGGGAGGGGGAGAGGGAGGGGGAGAGGGAGGGAGGGAGGGGGAGAGGGAGGGAGGGAGGGGGGAGGGGGAGGGAGGGAGGGGGGAGGGGGGAGGGGGGAGGGGGGAGGGAGGGGAGGGAGGGGGGAGGGAGGGGGGAGGGAGGGGGGGGAGGGGGGGAGGGGGGGAGGGGGGGAGGGGGGGAGGGGGGGAGGGGGGGGAGGGGGGGGAGGGGGGGGAGGGGGGGGAGGGGGGGGAGGGGGGGGAGGGGGGGGGAGGGGGGGGAGGGGGGGGAGGGGGGGAGGGAGGGGGGAGGGAGGGGGGAGGGAGGGGGGGGAGGGGGGAGAGGGAGGGAGGGGGGGGAGGGGGGAGAGGGAGGGAGGGGGGGGGAGGGGGGAGAGGGAGGGAGGGAGGGAGGGGGAGAGGGAGGGAGGGAGGGAGGGGGAGAGGGAGGGAGGGAGGGAGGGGGAGAGGGAGGGAGGGAGGGAGGGGGAGAGGGAGGGAGGGAGGGAGGGAGGGAGGGGGAGAGGGAGGGAGGGAGGGAGGGAGGGAGGGAGGGGGAGAGGGAGGGAGGGAGGGAGGGGGAGAGGGAGGGAGGGAGGGAGGGGGAGAGGGAGGGAGGGAGGGAGGGAGGGGGAGAGGGAGGGAGGGAGGGAGGGAGGGGGAGAGGGAGGGAGGGAGGGAGGGAGGGGGAGAGGGAGGGTGGGAGGGAGGGAGGGAGGGAGGGAGGGGGGGAGGGAGGGAGGGAGGGGGAGAGGGAGGGAGGGAGGGGGAGAGGGAGGGAGGGAGGGAGGGGGAGAGGGAGGGAGGGAGGAGGGAGGGAGGGGGGGGGAGGGAGGGGGGAGGGAGGGAGGGAGGGAGGGGGAGAGGGAGGGAGGGAGGGAGGGGGAGAGGGAGGGAGGGTGGGAGGGGGAGAGGGAGGGAGGGAGGGTGGGGGAGAGGGAGGGAGGGAGGGGGAGAGGGAGGGAGGGAGGGAGGGGAGAGGGAGGGAGGGAGGGAGGGGGAGAGGGAGGGAGGGAGGGAGGGGGAGAGGGAGGGAGGGAGGGAGGGAGGGGGAGAGGGAGGGAGGGAGGAGGGAGGGAGGGGGGAGGGAGGGAGGGGGGAGGGGGGAGGGGGGAGGGGGGAGGGAGGGGGGGAGGGGGGAGGGGGGAGGGAGGGAGGGGGAGAGGGGGGGAGGGAGGGGGAGAGGGAGGGAGGGAGGGAGGGGGAGAGGGAGGGAGGGAGGGAGGGGGAGAGGGAGGGAGGGAGGGAGGGGGAGAGGGAGGGAGGGAGGGAGGGGGAGAGGGAGGGAGGGAGGGAGGGGGGGAGAGGGAGGGAGGGAGGGAGGGGGAGAGGGAGGGAGGGAGGGAGGGGGAGAGGGAGGGAGGGAGGGGGGAGAGGGAGGGAGGGAGGGAGGGGGAGAGGGAGGGAGGGAGGGAGGGGGAGAGGGAGGGAGGGAGGGAGGGGGAGAGGGAGAGAGGGAGGGGGGAGAGGGGGAGAGAGAGAGAAAGAGAGAAAGAAAGAGTGAGAGAGAAAGAGTGAGAGAGAGAGAGAGAGAGAGAGAGGAGAGGAAGAGCGAGCGCGAGAGAGATGTGGAGATCGATAATAGTGCTTCTTTAATTCCAATTACAACATACTGAGTGACTGTCCTATCTGGGCTACAGGATGAGGCTTTTCATCCTGAAGTTCAGATGCAAAATCAATAGTGCTATTCAATTGAAAAATTGCAGATGCTGGGAATCCAGAACAAAAGTCAAAACAATCCTGGATGCTCTCAGGTCAGGCAGCATTAGTGAGGAGAGCAACAGAAGGGTCTCATTGAAATTGGAAGAGAGAACATAATATATGTTAACTTGGGGACAGAATAGAAGTGAAAACAAGATAAATACCACAATGCACAAGTGTTATCACACAAAATTTACCTCCAATCTACAAATCCATAGGTGAAGCCTCTTAAAAGAGTTATGACAAAATCAAATAGAATAGAAAATATTCAGCCCAATGTGCCACAGACAATTCAAACAGTACCATTGCACCATATTTCACACAGCCCTGCTGCTCTTATTTTTCTAAAATATGAACATTTTTCTTTTGCTCCACTTCTATAAGCTCATCTTCAGGCAAAGCATCCCCAACTATAGCAAGTTACTGCACACAAAAAAAATTCCTTCCATTTCACCCGTGGACTTCATACCTTTTTTAAAAATAAAGTCTCATTTTTGTCATTGCTAAGAAATTCTCCAAATTTCATTTACATCAATATTTTCAGCAATCTATTAAGTAATCTACTTAACTCAGTCTGTACTTGCGCACATGGCAATAACTCCACTACCATGTTACTACAGATAAAGAGTCATCAGAACCGCCAGAGAGGCTGCTGAGCATGCCTGCAGATGACTATGGATCAAAAGATGTGACCTGTGGACCAATGCTACTGGGACGTCAGCTGGGGCCTGACCCCGGCAGGGTCATCTGGGCGAGAGCGTCCGATATTGAAAGACCTGAAACACCCGATGATTCCAGGTTACATCACTGATGATGTGTCTCAGCGCATCCTAGGATGTATCTCAGCATCATTAAACAACATGAGAAAGAGTTAGAGGAGTAGAGAGTTGGAGGTCAGAAATATTGGATCTCAGAGACCAGCCGGGCTGAAAGCATGTTCACTAATTTGGGTAGCATTGTGCATCAAGCAGAATGACATGATACAGCCCGAACATCCTGCTAAACTCAGTTCATCAACAGGATAATATCCTTGGTGATAGTGAATCCACCCACCTCTAAAACATGAGAGAATTTATATTTTTTGTTTCATTTAAATGCTGCCTTTTGGTAAAATAGTTTCATTTTCTCTAAAGCACTCAGTTGACACTATTATAAAGCTTACCAGATGCAAAGATGCAGGGTATTTTGAAAATATAATCAACATAAAGCCGAAACTCAACCAAATCTGGTCAGGGTATGTGAGCAGTAAGACAAAAGATTCTCAAATCAGAAATGAAACCTAGCTGCAAGTATAAAATATAATTAAATAAATTTGTGGCACACTCCTGCATATTTGTTTAACAACAACATTATAGCCTAATTCATGAAAATTTTCATAAGTTAGTTGGGGTGTGCAAGTTGGGTTAAATTCTTCTTGCCTTTTCAAAGCAGTAACATTAGGAAATACCTACTTCACATTGCAAACCTCCCCAGGTAACTCAAACAGTCTCCAAGGCAGAACTAATCTTCCAACTGCATTGCTGGTTCCAGGAAGGCATTAGGGATATAACTGACTGCAGTCCATTTAGAGAGAGAGAGAGAGTGAGAAAAATCATCCAGAGTTTTCTTCTACCCCTGACCATAATTACACATTCCAAACACATGCTGGAATGTTCATTCTAAATGACTCATTCGTGTAGGTAAGTGGCAAACGAATTAAAGAGGATTAAATGAATTACTGGGCATGTGAGAGAGAATAGATTACAGGGAATTAAGAGGGAAATGCTCTGAAAACTAATACTGACTTGATGGGCGACATATTGCAAGGAATATGACCAAAGAAATATGAAAAGTTCTACAGGATTGTGCATCTGGATGTTGATTCTTTGGATCAATCAAATTCCCCTCCCACAGTGGTACACTGGATCTTGAGGAGATGTAATTGCTGAGTGATGGCACTTAGAATCCAGGGAACCCCATCCGAACACCATTCAGCAAGCTCACAAATCAGAAGAAGAATTTGGGAGTTAGAGAGAAATAGTGAATCCTTCAATACTTTGGGCGATGTTAGCTAGCTTGGACAGGGATATGGATGGAACCCAGAAAAAGGAAATCCATCAAATGTTTGTTTCCATCTTTGAGATAGCAAATTTACTGATCTAAACTTAGTATGGGAATGTTTTGATGTTGCATTTCTTACCTGTTTGATCCAGGACAAGTTGGTGGAAGAGGATAATTGAGCATCCAGAGAGACCGTGCATCAGAACAAAGGCAGCAGCAGGGAAGAAGAAAAACAAATCATTAGATGTTGCTATTTTTAACAGAAGAAAATAAAGAAGATTAAAACAGTATGTTCTGTGAATCTTATTGCCAAAGTTTTTATGAATAAGATAAAGAAACTCTGTCTACCCTTTACTCTATAAGCATGATCAGTTCACATATAAAACACACAATCTCCACACACACTCAGTATCAATGCACAAACATAAGCTGAATATGATAATAGATCACATTCCGGTTGTTACATGGTCTGGAAGGGTGGATCAGAGAAAATTACCATGACCAACACAGCAAAGGTTGCCTTTATTTGCTTTCCAACAATGAGATAGTGATTGGACTAAAAGGCAGATCTAGATTAGCAAAGTGCTTTTCTCAACCAGTTTCCAAACCTTCGGAAATTGCATGGTCCACTCACTGCTGGTTACAGCCAACAAATGGGAGTTACTATCTTTTTTTAAAATTGAACCAGTTCCCATTTCATACTCAAAACATTGCTTTTAACTACTTTCACTCTGTACAATATGCACATATTTTCAACTTGTTTTTCCACAATCTCAGTGCTTATCGAAAGGCCAAGGTTTATTGTCTTGTCCTCATTGCCTATGAATAGTGTGGCCTGTGAGGCTATACTGAGCACATCTATACGAAAGGTTGCCACACAAAAACAGCATCCATCAACAAAGCTCCTCCCCACCCAGTTCTTGCTGC